>NC_088349.1:7575000-7612500 GCF_036884655.1 Musa acuminata AAA Group
AGGGAGCATCGCCTGTAGGCATTGCCCCACGGGCGAGCGCCCCCACCTATAGGGGCAGCGTCGCCCGTGGGCACATTTCCCGCTGGCAAGGGCGGCGTCGCTTGTGGGCATATCGCCCGCGGGCAAGGGCGGCACCCCCGCACTGGTTGCTGACAGTAGGGTGGTGACGATAATGCAGTAGGGAGAAGAGAAGAGTTTTGGGTTTTTGGACAAAAAGATAATTTTCTCCCACTGTGAATTTATGAAATTCCAATTTTGTCCTCTTATCCAAATTACCAAAATACCCCCTTATAATTTAGAAAATTCCTTGAATGTCCCCCATTTCAGAAAATATTAATTAATTAATTAAAAGTTTAATTTATTATTATTATTATTATTATTATTATTATTATTATTATTATTATTATTATTATTATTATTATTATTATCCAGTAGTCTTACATCATGATGATGTGTAGATGTAATGTATGATATGTGGATAGATGATTATGGACCGTGTGATGTGTGCATACTTGTGATTATTATTATCGAGGCCTATGAGCATCCATTTTATTTCGGATATTAGATATCCGTCGGAGTCCCAATCTTATTGGATATCCAATAAGCCCATAAATTATTGGATCCTATGGATGAGATCCAATAAGAGCAAATGAAAGATTATTGGATAGAGATCCACTAATCTAAGCCTCGTTAAGTTGATAAGGGACCTCTATAAATATGAGGGAACAAAAGGTTCATATACTAGAGCCTCTCTTGGTTGCCACCTCCTATTCTCCTCTCCCCTTCTCCACCTCAGATAGTAGGCTTGGAAATTTGAGAAGCGTCATCGCAGCTCTACTTTGTGGATCACCGCTAAAGAGGATGACGCTTGACTTCCTTCATCCTCTCCTACAGATCTGTAGGGATTTAGTAATATATGATCTCCCCAGGTAACACAATCTATATCACACGTGTTTTTTAAGTTTCGTGAATTTTATGCATCAATCTTCGAACCACAACGAACACATCAATAAGAAATTTGGGGATTTTGATTTTATGTTCTTGCGCTATGTATGTGATGTTGCCCCACTAGATTTCTCTACAGGGCCTGCTAGTCATAGGTACTTAGATGACTCACTATCAACTTGATATTGGGCTTGGAGGGTCACACACATATGGTAGGTATTGCAACAAGTAGAGGTTTGGATATGAGATTTTCGTTAGAGCTCCTATCTTATTGGAAATCCAATAAGCCCCTGAATTATTGGATCCTATGGATGAGATCCAATAAGAGCTAATATAAGATTACTGGGTATAGACCCACTAATCTAAGAGGCTTGGATAGTTTGATGGAGATCCAGTACCCAATATGGTAGGATTCATTAGGGTTAAGTTGATAAGGGGCCTCTATAAATATGAGGGAACCAAAGACCCATATGCTGGTTCTTTTTGGCTGCCTCTATCTATTCTCCTCTCTCTCTCTCTCCTCCTCATACTGCAGCTCCTATTTCGGGGGGGGGAGGGGTGGACAGCAAGAAGGGGCAGCCTCTTCTTGACTGCGTGATGCATGCGAGGAACAGTTTTGGGCAACGATTTGAGGAGTATGGATCACCGCTAGAGAGGAGCTCCTTCATTCTTTCTCATAGATCTATAGGTTTTCAAAGACATACGATCTCCCAAAGTAATTCTCTTACGCATAGTTTTTTAGTTTTGTAGGTTTTTGCGCACCAACTTTTACGCGACGATGAAATCTTCTTTTCTTCGGAAATTCTGGGATTTTATTTTTCTGTTCTTCCACTATGCATGTGATGTCACCCCAAATTTCCCAACAAGGCCTTTTCGGTTGTCACCTCTTATTCTCCTCTCTTATTCTCCTTCTAAGTTAGTAGCCCCTATTTGGGATGTGTAGAGATTTGGGTAGCGATTCGAAGAGCGTCTTTGTAACTTCTATCATATGGATCACCACTATAAAGGAGGACAGTTAATCTCGTTCATCCTCTACCATAGATCTATAGGATTTCAAGGATATATGATCTCCCTAAGTAAAACGTATCTCTCATATATGCACGATTTTCAATTTTATGATTTTTTGCTCATCAATCTTCGCACGACAATGAACATTTTTTTTAAGAAATCCAAGAATTTTGTTTCTGTTATTCCGTTGCGCATGTGATGTCATCCCTAGATTTCCCTATAGAAAGTTGGGCAGCACAGGCTTGTCTTGAATCTCTTGGGTGAAAAAGGAATCTTGCCGAGGTGACTTCCCCAAGTTCTCCTTTAGACTTGTGGAATTCTCTTTGGACCTCATCCAAGTGTCGATTCACCAACCGTAATTAGGCTCTTCTTTGGAGTCTGAGGATAGGGTGTCCATCTCGGGGAGGGTCGAGGTGGTGTGATGAGGTGGAGGGGTGCTGCAATCCGCCATTAGGGGTTTGGGGTCCCTCGGCTATCCCTCGATCAACGAAGGGGCGTCTAGAGGCAATGGCAGTTATTCGACCGAGACAACATTAAGGGGCATGGGAGTGAGTGTGGGTCAGGTCGCCAGTTGTGGCGGTAGGAAAGGGGCCACCTACTTGGCTAGCTGGGGTATGAGAGGTGCGATAGCCTACATCATCCCTATTATGGTATATACTTAGTGGGTGAGGTTGAGGAATGCCTTGACAAGGATAACTAGCTGCCTTGTGTAAGCCCCGGGGGGCGAGAATTTGAGATCTTTGAATAGGCGCCAATAGCACCCCAAAGTCTAGTCCGAGGTAGACCCGTCCATCTATGGGGGAGCGGGAAGCTGTCCTCCCTGCCTAAAGACCATGTGAGTGGGTGGAGCCTCCTCGATGCGTTCGATGAGATTATTTATCGGTGGACATTCTTGCAATATCGGGCCCTCCTTCTAGCACCAAAAATATTATGCACTTTTATGTCATGGCCTGGGGATGGGTATGGTTTGGTTCTGACCCGAAAGTGCAAGGTTGCCCATGAGGATTCTTGGGCAATGAGGCCAAAGGGACGAGGTCGGGTCGGAGGTTGGTTCTCGGCTTCTATTGCGTCTTCGTGGCTGACCCCAAGTGGAGCTTGATCGGCTTCATCCACGTTGTAATCCTGCACAATAAGTCGATGTTAGGAGGGAGATTCTCGACTCGACCCCTCCAATGCCTAAGTTAGTAGGTGGTCTAAGTGGTGAAAAAGATTCGATCCCTTTCCTCGAGCTAGGGGTTGGTATCTATACTTGTGGCAATGGCTCGGTCATATGCAGGTCGTTAATGACCATCGATATTTCATTCGACATAGCCTTGCGAGTGGTCGGCTCGTATGCTTTTGACGGTGTGGATCAGTTCGTCTGGTCTCCCATCACACGATGTTAACTCGTACGGTTTGGGTTGGCTTGTCTGATCCCCTACCATGCGGCACCAACCCGTATGGTTCCGAGCGATGGGGAGTTGGTCAGGCGTCGTCCGCCAAGTTAGTTGCACTTTCTCCGGGCACGTCCTGACACTTGCTCCACGTTGGCTCTTTGGTGGCTGCCAACTATCAATGCATGGGTGGTGTCAAAATATTCCTTATCAAGTTTTAAATTGAAAATGAATAAAATTAAGATTGATTTATAAGGATCTGATAGATAACATATGGTCGAAGGAGGAGGATGTCAAGTGGGTGAGAAGAAGAAATCAAATGCTGGGGGTGGGAGGAGGTAGAAATGGTTCATGAGTTGATGAAAGGGATCCAATCCTAATCCACCTAACCCGAACCAAGACACCTTGACTGGATCAATCTAAACCACAGTTGGATCACAATCTAGTTCAAGAATATTATCAAAATTTTAAATAAAAAGATATCCTTAGCAAAAACTAAGTATTGAGACATAATCTAATAAAAGCTCGTTTATTTTATTAGCCAATATTCAATCTATATACTTGTTTAATTTGCTGGGGAGACACTATTCAAACACCAATATGATTACCGCAGTTGAGCAAAAGACAGGAATGCTTTCATGCCAACTGCATGAATGAATGACTATTGTGAGAGGTGCTGTGTCTACTGATATCAAACTCTGATTCAGAAAAAGTGTTGTTTTGGCTTTCTCCGTTTCCAAAGCACAGTATGTTACTATGCCCTCGACTTCTTACGAATCTGTGCATGGCGGCGCAACGTGTAAACAGTAGCTTGACAGAAGGCAGACCAACCACAGGACAGTCAACGGGATGATCACTTCCACCTTCTTAGGAAATCAGCAAGACGACAAGTAATCCCAACAAGGACGGCCACCCTTAACAAGATGCATCTTTGATCGAATCGGCGCCTTGGACTGTGCAAGAACACCACATTCCCTTGACGGAATCACCTACAATCATCTCCCTTTGACCTGGTCCGCCCCTTGTTTCATTGGCAAGTTTCCCGAAGCTCATCCCAACTTTGTCTCTTTCTTGTCGAGGAAATCGAGATGGTTGGAGATCCGAAAGCTGGTGGGAACCAATCGGGAAGAGTGTGAGCGCGCCGAGCCAAACTTGATGACACCATCAGGATCCACTTGAGATCCCCGTGGGGAATGGAAATGGAGTTTGGGGTCTGCGCCAGGTGATGTGGGTTTGAGAGCAGAGAAGAGGAGCCATTCATGGTGATCCTTCTCCCAGGATCACATCAACCTGCAAGCATCTCACATGTGTGCTCACGCTTCCAAGCTGAGACCCGTCTTGGTTTCGTCTCAAGGAAAATGGTGCGTCTTTTTCTTCTTTTATGCTTATATTCTGTGACCCATGTTGGAATAGATCCTCCAAAAAGACTACCTTTGTTCCATCTGCTCTCTCTTTCCAACTTGTGCTCGATTCTGTAGTTGGCGGTACATACCATTTCCATGGATTCCTGCGTTACTAAGATTTCGGGTTGGCCTCATACCTTTTCCTTTCCTCACTGAGAATTTCTTGATGTGCTTGCAATAGTCATTCAGTGTTAATTGTATGTGATGGGGTTTAATTTCTGGAAGATTCATGTGATGCAAGTGTTTGGGGTATGATTGCAGTAGGTTTGTGTGATTGGTATTGAAGAAATCTCACTGATGGAAGCTGTTCCTCGACATGAAAGTTTGGTGGGGCGCAATTTCTCAGATGGTGCTGCAGATTTGGACCTGTTGGATCAGCTACTCTCAAGAGATGGTTGGTTGGAATTTCCTGATTGCCCTGATGTCTTGCAAGCCGGTACTCCTTGCTCCATGAGCCCCTTGAGTTCTTTGAGCTTTTCGCCGCTTTTTGAGGTCAACAATAGCAGCTCTAACCCGGATCGGCTGGAAAGTTGTAGCCAAGATGACATAGGAAGGTCAGTTGTATCTGCTTGTCCACCAGGGGATGAAACCCTCGCTGAAAATTTTGATAGAACACAATCCCCCAATTTAAATTCCACTGGACAGTTAATATTCTCAATCCACTCTGGTGTTGTAAGAACAGCAGATCTGAGCTCGAAGCCAGGAACAAGGAGGTCGATTCAACCGAGTGACTCCAATTTTTATGTAAAAGAGAGATTCATGCAGGCGCTTTATCACATCAAGGACGCTCGGAGGGACAGCGAAGTTCTAGTTCAGTTATGGGTGCCTGTAAAGAGAGGAGACCAACTGATTCTTACAACTTATAGTCAACCTTTCTCTCTCAATCCAAACTGTGAGAAACTCATGAATTATAGGGAGGTCTCCACAAACTACCATTTCTCAGCCCAGGAGAACTCTGGCAAGGTGTTAGGCTTACCTGGCCGGGTGTTTCTAGGAAGATTGCCTGAATGGACACCAGATGTTCGGTTCTTTAGCAGCTACGAGTATCTGCGTGTGGATTATGCTCAGCGGCTTGATATTCGTGGCAGTATAGCAATTCCTGTTTTTGATCATGGTAGTCGATCTTGCTTGGGTGTTGTGGAGGTTGTAATGACCACCCAAAAGTTAAATTACTCTGTTGAACTCGAGAAAATCTGCAATGCTCTCCAGGTTAGATTTTTTGCTTCTTTCTAGGTGACTATTAAGCTTCTGGATAGGAACTTTCCTTTGGGACTCTTGTTTTCAGATTGAGGAATTTATTCTGATGTGCTTTGTATTTGTTTTTACTGGATTATTCTCCTTGATTTGAAATTTTTTGAAGGGTTGTAAGGTATTTATGGTCCATATCTTTTAAGTCTCCTTGAGATGTCACTGCTCGATATGACGAAATGGCAAGTTCAGAATATGGGCTAGCTACGTTTTTTGGAATTTTGCTAATGGACACTGGTATTTGCAGGCAGTTGATCTTAGGAGCTCTGCAGTTGCGAGTGTTCCTCGCTTTGAGGTGAGCCAGTAGACTTCACAAGCATTATTCTTGAAGCATCCAACTTACTACAGAACATGATGTTCTTTTTCAGGTAGGTAGTGGTTCATACCAAGCTGCTTTACCTGAGATCCTAGAGGTCCTAAAAGCTGTTTGCAGGATGCACATGTTACCATTAGCTCAAACTTGGATTCCATGCATTCAACAAGGTAAAAGAGGCATCCGCCACTCAGATGAAAACTACAGGCACTGTGTCTCCACATCTGATGCAGCTTATTATGTGAATGACCCTTCTATGATTGAATTTCATGAGGCCTGTTCTGAGCATCACTTGTTAAGAGGACAAGGTGCGGCAGGTAGAGCTTTCACCACCAATCAACCATGCTTTGTGTCGGATGTTACTGCTTCCAGTAAGACGGAGTATCCGCTTTCTCACCATGCCAAGATGTTTGGTCTGAGAGGTGCAGTTGCAATATGCATGCAAAGTATTCTGTCTGGAAATGTTGACTTTGTATTGGAGTTCTTTCTACCCACCAATTGCATACTGATTGAAGAACAGAAACAGATGCTTGATTCATTGTCAGGCACTATACAACAAGTTTGTCGAACTTTAAGTGTTGTCAAATCTAAGGAGCTAGCAGATGCGAATATGTTACAAAAGAATGAAATGATTCCACATATTTTGTTGGAGAAATCTTTTTCCGAGGCACAACCAGCTCAAAAATATGACCCTGTCACTTCACTTGATGCTCGTACAAAGAAATTGCATAGGAATTTACCACCTTGGCTCACAAGTACGATGAAAAACTCGGTGAATAAAAGGGGCCACACTTTCAAATTTAAGAAGTCTGAAGCTGAAGGATTTAGTATCACAACTGACAGAGGTTATACTGAGGAGGTATTGCCTGCAGCAGAGATATTCTTAAAGCTTGGGCATCATCGAAAAGGCTTGTCTAAAGATGTAATCGATATTGAGAATTCTTCTAATTTTAATAGCACCTGTTCTGAGGCTGCAAAAACAACAGCAAAAAGGCGCAGAAAATCTGAGAAAACTGTCAGTTTGGAAGTTCTTCGTACACACTTCGCTGGTAGCTTGAAAGATGCTGCAAAGAACATCGGTGGTGAGAATTATTATTTGTTAGAAAATTCAATTTGCATTATATTTTATTTCTTCTCCTCTTGCATTTTTCTTTTGATTTTCTCTTTTTGTTTTTGAAAGAAACTACATCCACCAAATGTGTGGTGATACCAACTTGTTCTTCATTTTCTTGTTGCAAAAAACAAAAAGGGTTGCATTCTTGTTAATACTCATGACAATATATTTATACTCAGACAGTTTGTCATCTCCATATACAAGGAACCTTTCACTGCTTTGAATTATCTTGGGTGGGATCATGTCCCACTACCAAATCGCTTCATGTGTCAAGGAGCTTTTTTTTTATTTTTATAAATGTCGTCATGTATCCTATGTGAAGAAGTAGTTAGGTATCGCATTGTCCAATCTGAAAACACATCCACCAAAATTAACTAGATAGACTCTTAATTTAGTTGTAATTTTGGCCATCGACGGAGCTTCACCAGAAACTGTTTCTGCAAATATTTTGAGACTTTTATTACTTTTTATGTACTTTTCTAATTCTTGCTAAGAAAAATTAGACGTCGTATTTAGTTCAATTCACAACCTTAAATCACTGATGATGCTGTTGTCTATAAATCTTCATGTTCCAGTGTGCCCTACCACTCTAAAAAGAATATGCAGGCAGCATGGGATAACACGTTGGCCTTCGCGGATGATCAGAAAAGTCGATCACTCTTTACAGAAACTGCGAGTGGTTATTGACTCAGTTCATGGTGCTGACAAATCCATTCAACTCAGTTCCCTGTATAAAGATTTCACAACAGCATCTGTCTCAGATACAAATTCACCAGGAGACTTTGTGATTTCCAAATCGAATCAAAATGATCATCCAAATGCTGACCATCAATACCTAGATGCTGAATTGAACCATCCTTATTTATCATCTTCTCACTCATCAACATCGTGCAGTCAAACTTCCACTTCAAATATATCATCTTCATCTGGGAAAAAGAAGTGTACTCAGCCTTGTGAACCCAGAATGATTCGGGAAGTTAACCTGGAGGAAAAAGTTGTTCATATTCCTCAGGGAGCAAATAGTCAGATTGGTTTGCATCTTTCAGCTCAAAGCACACAGCTATGTCCTGGTAGATTTGAAAGTCAAAAGTCACCTGGTGAGCATTGTTCTCCTCCAAGTTTGTCACTTTCAGATAATTATAAAGTCAGTTCTATTAGAGTAAAAGTTATGTATGGTGCCGAAAAAGTTAGGATCAGGTTACATCCCACTTGGGGCTTCAAAGACTTGAGACGAGAGATCTTAAAGAGGTTCAATATAGGCAATAAAAATTCAGTGAATCTCAGGTATATCGATGATGAGTTAGAATGGATTTTACTGACATGTGATGCGGATCTTCAGGAGTGCCTTTGTATCTACAGATCATCAGGTGCTCGGACAATAAAAATTACTTTACAGTCAATTGATAATCCACCAATTATAGTATCTTCACGCAGCACAGGGCTCAGTTTCTGATTTAGATCCCAATCTCAAGCAAAGTTTGTATTCAAGCTACGAAATTTTACAGGATAGAATGATATTTTCAGTGATCTATGGCAAAAAAAGAAAACTGGATTTTGGGCTGACTCAAGGCACATGCTAAAGCTCCACAGAGAACATTAAGAAAGCAGTTTAAAGATAGAAAGAATGCGAGATAGCACGATCATCCTCTTTGAGGCCACAGTTTGAAGGTGCTGGAATTGCTTAAAATTGGTAGAAGCACAAATCGAGGAACTTGAGTTTCTACTGAAGCTTGGAGGACTTGGAGATCAGTTTTTGGGTTGTGGTAGGAGTTTGAAGATGTTATTTTGATGTGGTGAGTAGCAATTACATTGAAATAATGTAGAGTGGTCATCTTAAGAGGCTCTGATTGATCTTGAACTGAATGAACTACCTGTAAGATAGTCACTTAATTAACAGGTTTTTAAAGGGGATTACACAAAAGCTGTAAATAGATATTGGTTTTCTTTTGTTTACTTTATGGTATAAAAGATGTTTGTATGTCCAATGATCAATTTGGATAAGGAAATAGCTTATAATTTGAAGCAAACATGGTTGATGTCTAGATATAAATGGTTTCCTGCCTTCTAAATGTAGTGTCTTAATAGTTATGTTTTTTACTTTACAACCCTTTTGTGTGTGTTAAGATTTGCATGAGATATGATCTTAGTCAAAATTGTAACCTGTCTGCTTTATTTTACTCCTCACTGTGTATGAGTCAAAAAGTCAGCATCTTGCTTTCAAATAATCGTATTGACGAGAAATCCTGAATCCCTCAAGGATATTGTAAAAGATAATATTTAAGAAAAGACTCCCGACACTAATACTATTGAACTGTTGGAAAAGGTGGCTTATGACACTAATATAATCATCCAAAGAGATGGTTCTTGACACTAATATAATCGAATCGATCAATGTGAAGAGGTAATCTTTGACACCAATACGATTGAACTATCTAAAGAATCAATTCCAAACACTAACACGATCCAATTTTTCGAAGATATGGCTCCTGACACTAATACAACCATGACTCATCTCTCTATAATAATGTTGTCGAATTCGACCATAAAGCATTCATTAACAATGACGTTACCAAACCCAACCATAATATGTCCCTCGACGATGATTCTATAACGATGCGACTAAATCCAATTGTAATGCGTCCCTTTTCAACAATACTGTCAAATGGATCCAAAAGCATCTTTCAATAGCGACATATATCGAATCCACCTAAAATCATTTCCCAACAACAATACAGATTGAATTGGCCCATAAGCATCTCTAGATAATATTACAATCAAAACGAAGGCATTATTGCGATAGTAACATGGTCAAAATGGCCTAAGACACTATTATGATGATAGTATGGTTGAGACGACCCAAGGTGCTATTCCGATGATAGCATGGTCGAGATGGCTATTTTCATATTTTCAATAAAAATATGATTGAAATAACCCAAAGTGCTATTCAATGAAAATATGATTGAAATAACCCAAAGTGCTGATGGGGAGCATGACTGAAACAACCCAAAGAGCTATTTCAATGAAAATATGATTGAAATAACCCAAAGTGCTATTCTGATGGGGAGCACGATTGAAATAATCCAAAGTATTATTCCGATAATATTGTGGTTGAAATAGCCCAAGGCATTATTCTGATGACAGCACGATCAAATCAACCCAAAAGCACTATTCTGACAATAGCATGATCGAATCAATCCAAAATACTATTTTGACAATCGCATGATCGAATCGACCTAAAGTGCTATCAAGGATAACATGATCGAATTGGCTCAAGGCACTATCTTGATTACAATGCAGTCGTATCAATCCAAAGCGCTCTTCTAATAGTTAAGTGGTTAAATTGATAGTTTGAGAGAAGTTACATAATGTCCCAACCCTACTCCATGCGTTGAGACATAACGAGGACAAATGATATGGGGATGATGACACTTGAAATATTATTAATACCTCACCACCACATGGCTAATATTTCATGAGGCCAACACCTCACCACAACATGATAATACCCCTCCACCTAGCGATCGACTCCTCATCATCATTTAGATGATGTGACAATCGTTTCAACCCCATAGAGTTAGTTACATAGAAGTTGACTCGACCAATAGTTGCCCCACGTTTTTCAAGTTCGATGCTACATGATCCAACTATGACCAAAGGAAGCGTATAATCGTTTCATGCATTTAATTACAACCTCGAATACGATGATCCTCAACCTCACTACAAAAAGGCCCCTCAATTATATTTTCTAAAATTTAAATTTTTTTAACACTTAAAATCATCACTCAACGAAATCCTCTAAATATCTTAGCAACTTAAACATCGGAGGGCCTTGTCAAGTATGCCCTTGATGTAGTTTTTTATAAGATTTCTTACCTAATCTACTCTTCTCTTGAAATCAAATTTGACCAACTCAAACTTAAATTAAGGTTGGATCCTAATCTTTAAATTCTGCTTTTAACACTTCGTGAATCATAATGTGATTTCCAAGATGAAATACAAGGGAGAGAAAACAGCATCGCGCTTCAATAAGTTGGAGTTTGCATCTAACAAGCCCACGCTCTCATGGTTTTCCTTTTTGCATATGGACAAAATGCACTAACCTAACCTATGATACGAAATGAGGCTAATTGTCTCCGTTCAATTGCTTGACCCAAGTTCGAGATCGTACCTACTTAGCTCATGCTTTCATGGTTTAACCTCTACTTAGCCATGGAGGGACAATCAAAATCTTACCTCATCAATCAGCAACATTGTGTTCCCCATGCGATCCTCGTATGTAATCCAGAATGTGATTCTTGTATCAATTTTCTCCAACTGGTCAACTAAATAATGGTTTTTTTGTTGGAAGAAATCTTCCGCAGCAGTCACATATATCGTTTGGAAGAGCAACTCTGTCGTTTGATCGTTGATAAGCATTCCTGTTGCCAATTATAATGACCACCACCAAAAGAATGAGACAAGAAGACACATAGAGTGTAAGATTACTGTATTCTATATCTATACCTATCATGTTTACAAGCTTAGATTTGCAATGATCAGTCAAGTCGCCAAAATTGTTGTTGCTGATCACAGCGTACACACTTTGATGAGTTCTTCTATGAGCTGAGTACGTCGAGCAGAGCGACTCTGCTTCGGATCAGCTCCCTGAACAAGGATTCTAATCCGCTCTCCAGCCCTTCAACGCTAACCTCCAACCTCTGCAGTTGACTTTGCGCCTTGACTGCCCTCCCACCATCACCATCCTTGCAGGAAGCACGCCATGAGAAGATTTCTAGTCTTCCCACTCCACTTCCAGCCTCCTGCTCCTCATCGGATGCCACCTTCCTCTTGCTCAATGCCTTCGAAACAAAAGACCAACTGCTACGCTCTAACCTTCCCGTTTGCATCGACACGAAGGAGAACACCAGTCGCAGTAGAGAAATGGCGATCATCTCCGCTTCCATCAACCCCCAGATCGCCATCGGCGTGTCTTCGTCCTCCATGACCCGCTTCAATGATCTGAAGCGATCCTTCATCTCCTTGTCTGCCTTCCTCCCGAAGCGGACATAGTCATTCACCTTGTTCGCGATCACTGCACCGTCTCTCCTTCTGAGAGCCGACCGAATCCCTCGGACGTGCTCCTTCATCGTGCTCAAGTCATCCTTCACTGCGCTGCACAGGTCCAGCAGTCTGATGGACGCAACCAGTTCTCCTTCCACGCGTCTCCGTTGCAGTGGATGGATGAGGGTTTGATGGTTGCTTCTCAGGCGAACGAGCCCCTCGATCGATTCGTACAGGCCTCCGAGTCCTCTCAAGCTGTCGCATATCATCTGCGGCGTGGAAGACGATGAAGCCATCGAAGACCTCAACCTGTGCAGCTCTTCTTCCACCCTGAGCGCAGCAGGGTGAAGCTCTGAGGGCAGGCTGATGGAGCGGGTGTGGCAACGCTGGCTTGGAGCCATCTCGCTCTGAGTTCTGCGAGTTGGACTTCATCCCTTCGGCTTTCTGTAGTTATAGGCCAACATTAACACTCATCATCACAAGAGGGAGGGAGACACGGAATCTTGTCTACCTGAGCTCGACCCCACAATAGATTTGAGCTTCAAGCTTGAGCTCCATGTACAGGTTTCCTCTGTGCGGGCCAGTGAATATTTCTGCTACTTTAATTCTCATGATTAAGTGGATGCCTAGTATCCAGTTGTAATGTTTCAGTGGCTAACAACAGGCAGCTTCTTGGTGGAAGGCATCAATGCAAATAAAGAGTCTAATCACAAGGTTACAGTCCCATAATGTAGCACTCAACAACTCCTAATATTAGTATTTTTGTGCAGCACGAGTGGGATCTGTCTACTTGTCTTCCCAGCACAAGATAGAGGCAGGCAATGGACATCTTTGACTTGATCTGTTGGCAACATCACCAAGTAAGAATAAGAAGAATGCATGCATGTCTTACAAGATTGAGAAGCTCAAATGGTGTGTCTCAAGATTGAGAGACACCAAGAATCCAGATTGCTTATGGCTGGCTCATCATGCAGTGGATGCAGCTCTGAGCTGCGAAGATGGTTGCTGCAGTTCCTGCACTGTCATGCTAATTTCTGGACGAGAATTATTGCAGTGGCAGAGGAAAGATATACAAAAGAATCAATCTGGCAAACATCAAACATCTGTCACTTGTTGGAGCAACTCAAACATTCACATCGATCAGGTAAATCGGCACAGTATCACTTGGTAAATCGGATAAATCTGCACAGTATCTCAGTGTATATTATTTGATGCCACTGAAAAATAATAAATTCAAATGAACATCTACCTCTGATTTCCCTGATATGTCTGTATAACCAACGACAGGCTTTGACGTTATATGCTTGATTTGCACCAAACAATCTACTTATTGAAACCGAGTGCAAAAAACTCTCCTACTGTTTGTGTGAAGGATAAAGAAGCTCTGATCATAAAACTAATAATTGGATTCCATGAAGAATCCTCTATATATAAACATAACTCAAGATGAGAACACCTAGAGGGCCAGCTAAAAAGCTGCACACAGTGTCCAACACCCTGCATGAAAAGAGTAGCACAAGGGCAGTAATCTCCTGGTTAATAAATACCAAGCATGCTAAACTGTCTGTAACATGTCCTTTGCAATTAAGTTTGGTGTTTAATGCATCAAGGATACAGATAAGTGGAACCACATGGATTGGGGCAAGATGTGTACCTTCCATTAGAGCTCAAGTTGGGGTCTGTCTGAACAAAAGCCACAAAACTGTGACAAAATTGAATTATGATAGCAAACAAAGCACCCACCCCTAGCCTTCCAGCGTTATAATCATATCCTTGTTTATTCACCTGAAATGAACAATGCAAATCACATAAATGATAGCAATAATCTCATGTACATGATGACTGAAAATTTACATAACTGGCTTTTGGGATGTCAAATAGTATTTTAGGACAAAGGAACCTCAAAGAGAGAATGAAGATAAAGAAATGTGGTTAAACTGGTCAAAGATATTATCAGTGACAAACTACAAAGTAACCACCACAAATAGAACTTGCTGATAAATCCTTCCTGATAGATTCACCTGGATTTGCTAATAATCAGTCAGGTCTTTATTTTTCTTTATTTTCCAATAACCTTCAAGTAGGGTTTCCCAAATCTGCTTTTACTTACAATGAAAAGTAATAAAATATAATTATTTGCTGAAATTGCATTTACAATCATGATAGGAAATCTGTCTTTTAATGCACTTATGACACAATTTTTAATGATGTCCAAAAAGGATTAATAATTCATACCAATTACCTGTAATTTATAACTACAAAATTTACTGCAATGATTCTAGAATCCAATAAGTGTTAAGCTTTAAGCACTATGAATTAATCAGTAAATGGCATACAGTCATTAGTAGAAAATAACTATTTTAACAGATTCAACTAGCCCATGGCTACCTTTGTCATAAAACTCATAACCTATATCTAATATAGTAAATCTGGTCCTAAAATTCTTTTTTGTCAATCCATTCCATATAACAGATGTTAAATGGTTCCTTCCAAGTGAACTTAATATAACACAATCAATCATGTCTATTGTGGGCCCTTTGTATTATTCACGTTCACTTCTAGATTATATTTTGATGGTAAAAATCATGATAAAGGTTATATACAACAAACAGAGAGATTAAATTGGTAGAAATGACCATGATTCATATGGAGATTATCAAGCTTTTTGACAAGTCAAATAACCAAAAAAACAAGCCTGACATAAAAAGGCATGAGCCACCAAACTCAGCAAGAAACTTTCTCCCCCATTTTTTTTCTTCTAATTTTCTTGGCTGGAGGTAAATTGCAAAGTGCTCAAACAGAGGGGTGATGCAGAAAATGAGAATGAAAGTACATTCTATAGGCAAGCATTTAGTCCTTAAGGCATTGAAATGCACATCTCATTCAACCTTCAAGAACTGTTACCATGCAAATTATTCCAAATTATTGTCATCACTACTTAATCTACTTCTACCAGCAAAAAAGGCATCCCAGTTTGAGATTATTGGAAACCAGAAATGGGTGGTAAAGGAGACAGAGTCTCATTTTTATCCTAAAATTAACTTGAAGTGAGTGATGCGCCTCCTCAAATCCAGTATATTCAGGATACAACTGGTTAAGTTCTTAGTTAGCTAACAACCTTATTTGCAGAATGGAATCAGCCCTAATCTCATTAATGCTACACATGGTAGTAACAAAATAAAGCATAAAAAGAGTGATGTTGAGATAAATGATGATCTTAAAGAACTATCATCTGTGGACATAAAATATACAAAAAATGGCAACCAAAACAATCTCTGCTCCTTGGATCTGCAAATCCATCATCTTATTTGGATTATCATACCATGTTGACTATGCTATATTATTTTTCAACTTACCAACAAAGAAATAATTCAAAGTCTCCTGTCCATATCTTAGCTTCTTCTGGAGTAGGTTTGGGCATCTGAGCTAGGAAGTGTGACTTTTAAATAATTAAAGAAGCACCTAGGGGCCTAAAGATCAAATCTATACCTCTGTATACATGTGCTAAATTCTCCAAAAGTGAAAAGGTGAACGGACAATAAAACAAATTGCATCACAATGGCTAGTGCATCATGTTACCACCAATGATTAAACCCATGGCATAACCTAAGGTTGGCACATAACATCAGAATAGCTAGTGCATCATGTTACGCCCCCATGATTAAGCCACCTATGGAATAACCTAATGTAAACACTATTTAGTGGTACTATAATTATAAGGCTTGAAGGCAATGGAAGTTGATTTTCCACTCACTTTCCAGTTTACCATCCATTTAGATAATTATAAAGAAAATGTCGGATTAGATATGGTCATCCTACTTCAGTAAATTGTAACATCTTCTTAAAATGTAAAAGCAAACTTAGAATACTAAATCATCAGCATATCTCATCTCACATATAAACGACAATGAAGACATAATAGGAGAAAATGACAATATAAGAGATCAGAACTACCTAATGGGTGAGTGCAACTCACACTTTTGCCTTATTCAGCCACTTGAGTGAGTTTTCCAATGCCATGTATGCTGTTACATCTGTTAAACTCTTGCTATCAATTGCATAATCAAACACCTCATACGCCTCTGCAATCTTGTTCGCACGACACAGTGCCCTCACAAACGTTGCATAGGTTGCATTCTCCAGCTTCATAGCCTTAGCAATCATCTCCTGATACAGCTGCATCCCCTTGTCCAAACACTTAGCCTTGCAAAGCCCCATAAGCAACGTGTTGTAGGTGCACTCATTCGGGTTGCACCCCTTCTCCTCCATCTCCTCCAGAAGCTTGAGCGCCCCCAGGGCATCTCCTTTCCTGCACATCCCGCCCATGAGCGAGGTGTACGTGACCACGTCTGGGAAATGCCCCATGTCTGCCATCACATTCAAGAACTTCTTTGCCTGTGTGAGCATCCCAGCCTTGGAAAGCCCATACACGAGGGTGTTATAGGTCACTAGGTCAGGCTCGATGCCCTCGTCCTTCATCCTGTTGTAGACCTCCATCACCTCCCCGTACTGATCCACCATGCAGTAGCCCTTCATGATGACGTTGTACACGTAACAGTCCGGTTTGAAGCCAGCGTCGGCGAGCATGCCGAGGAGCCGCGTTGCCTCGCGGAGGTTCCGGCCGCGGCAGACAGCGTCGATGAGGTTGGTATAGGTGACGACGTCGGGCTGAAGTCCAACGCCGCGGAGTTCTTTGATGAGTGCGTAGACGGTGGAGATGGGGCGGAAGCGGGCGAAGCGGCGGACGAGGAAGTTGTAGGTGAACCGGTCGGCGGCGGAGGCAAGGCGGTCGCGGAGGAGAACGCAGGCATCATCGAGGCGGTCGGCGGAGCAGAGGGCACGGACGGCGAGGTCAGCGGAGGCAGCGTCCGGGGGCGATCCATTGTCGGACATGAGGTCGAGGACGGAGGCCGGGTCGGGGGCGGAGTGGTGGAGGCAGGAGTGGCCGAGAAGGACGTGGAAGGCGGCGCGGCCAGGGGCGAGGGAGGGGGAGATGTGGCGGAGGAAGGAGAGGGCGTCGGCGGGGGAGGCGCCGGCGTTGCAGAAGGACTGGAGGAGGGAGGTGGGGTCGAGTGAGGAAGGGGAGGAGGCAGCGAGGGCGTCGAAGGTGGAGATGGCGTCGGAAAGGAGGGGGGACCGGAAGACATGCTGCTGTGGGGGCGGGGGAGAGGGGTTGAGGGTTCCCCTGGGGGTTTTGGAGGGCTTCTTGGGTTTCTTGAGGGGAGACCTGAAGAAGACGGAACGTTCTGGCGGGGATGGAGACTGGGAAAGAGGAGTAGAAGGTGACGGAGGGGAAGGGGAAGGGTGAGGTTTGTGGAAGGGGAGGGGTAATTTGGCAGAGCGCAGGGAAGGAGGCAGCTTCCCCATGATTCGGATCTCGAGCTCTCTCGCTGCTTGTTTGGTGCGAGTAGGGTTTTGGCACTCCACCCGCGGCACTGTTGTCGATTTTGATGAGATTAATTGGGCCAAGTCGGCCCAAATTAATGCGCTTTGGTGAGTCAAAGCCCGAGTCGTCAACTAATGGGCTTTCATTACATGGCTCAGATAAGCGAACGATACAGTTGCCTCTTTTTTTTTTTCTTTTTTTTTTAGCACTTGAGTAATCTCGATAATTAGATAAAATTACAACGATAGTACTATCCAAAATTTAAAAATTAGAATGATAGTACCACCAGAGTCAAAAAAATATATGATAGTATCAATTGTTATGATCATAGTATTGCCATAGTGTTAGTGATAGTCCTGCTAAGTGTGTAATATCACACATACCTCAAAATTTTAGAGATTTGAATTTTTTTGCTCTATTCTTCAATCTTTTGAGGTTAATAAACTTTTCACTTAATTTAGTTGATGAAGTATATATTCTTAAGCTATTGAAGTATTGTAAACTTTTATTTTGAGCATATAGTTTGAGTCTCCTCTTGAGTTTCGTTAACATTTTAAGTTGTAGGAGGTGAGAGATCCCTTGTAAAAATAGTGTGAAGGTTATCTCCCAATTCTCAAAATAGAAAAAATTATAATAAAGGTAGTTGATCTTCGTCTATTAGAAAAAAAATTAATGGTAAAAGTTGATAGCCTCGAAAGAAGAAGAATCAAGCGTAAACATAGGTCGGAAAGATCGAAACATAATAAATTGGTTTACCTCTGTTTACTTACTCTTTATCTATAATTTTATTTTATTATTTTTACTCATTATTTTAACATGATCAATTAAAATTTTAAAATATATCAATTTTTATCAAGTTTTAAAATTGATTAAAAATATTATTGTACTAATTCAACCCCTACCCTCCATCCTCTTAGTGCCATTAAAATCTTTAATAATTAATATCAAAGCTAGATTTTTTCGGTTGGATTACTACCCAAAAGATATCTAATTATTTTTTTAGATAATCAATATATCATTCTATGATTCTTTCTAGTATGTTCAGGGATGGATATACTTATAGAAACACTAGAATGAGAATTCTTTTTGTCTCTATGGATTTTGATTCCGGCAGCCGAGTCTCCCGAGCTGTAGGTTTCAAAGCTCAACAGCGGGTTGGAGTGGTTGCAGGATCCATTCTTGACTCAGCTGAGGATCCCATGGATGATGGATCCCTGGTCGCTCTACTGAACTGCTGAGCTTTGAAGGCGTTGACTACCGGACGCAGGTCATTCCACGAAGCAGTAATTCCGGTTTCAGGTCAAGAAATGTTGACCTCCGCACACATAATTGCAACAAAGTCAAGGGAGACTATTGAGTGAAGGCGAGGAGGAACAGATAGAATGATCACATGTACAGTTTATATGTCTTTTATATTACGTTTAATCGTGAGAAATAGGTCATTCTGATAGAGAAGTCTAAATCCCATCTTGTAATACCAGAGTCAGCAGCATACGATAGGTCATATTGACTGTTCCAAATAGCAGAAAACAACGCAACAAATAGTCATATCCATAGAAGTTAATGGTCAAACATTTCATGTCAACATAACGAAACCAGAAGTCTACGACATTTATTTATGATAAAGCAACATATGAATAATATATTCTTATAATCTTGTAGGACTTTGACCAAGTAAAAGGCGGAATGCTATTATGCATCAACTTTTAATTCTTAGATTGGGCATTTGACATGAATACAGATGTTTATGTACAGAACCAATATTTCTCCTATCAGAATTCATAATGGTAGGGCTACACATAATAGATGTGTGTGTACAAAGATTTGTACAACAAAGAGATACATGCGCAAATGCTCTTGAAGCACAAAAAAGGAATAGCCAAACATCCATGAGATTACAAGTCACAAGAAGCTTAAAACTGTGTTGTTTTTCTTCTAGTGAAGCTGGCAAATCTTCATCAGACTGCCTTTGCCACACCAACCGAAATAAGCAGCTCTACATTCTTCCGTAAGCAACTATTCAAATACTGCAAGCTGCCGTGTGTACCTGTACTTGATTCCTTTTCCTCCCTGCAGTCTTCGAAACCCTGTTTCAGATGCGACTCAATTGGTGCAGAAAATAGATGCTCTTGACATACTATGTATAAATGCCTTTTTATACAGCATCACTAATGAACGAATCAAATTATGGACCAAGAATTGCACATACTGATCCAGATTTCGGTATATTATGAAGCTCCTCCCCTCGTACTGCTGCTCGATGCCAACCATAACGAGAATGAGACTGTAGCTCAGAGGTGGAAACCAGAGTGGCAGGGGCATTCGTGACAGCAAATGTTCGTGTACATTATACTTTCTCCAAGCTCACATAGTGTAGCAGTAGTGGTGGAAACAAATGTTTCCGATAACAAGAACGAATATGCAGCTGGGAAAAGGAATGAAGACGGAGACCATTGACTTCACTGACAGCGAACTATTTTATCCACATTTCTGTTGTGCATTATTGACAAAATGAAATGCCAACAATTACACTGAAACCAATCACTATATACCCTCTTGACGACTCAGTCCAGTCATAACTTCTGCAACAACAGCAAAGCAGAGACCATTAGCGCAAAGCTTCTTAGATCTTGTTAGGCACACAAGTGACAGAAGGATATATTCAATTGATATTGATCTTATATACGACAGCAAATTGTTGTTCCAAGTTCACTCCAGACTTTCTGGAAATGCTTTTAAGAGAACACTCAGAAGCTCACTTCAGGTTCCCCGGTTCCCCAGAACTGTTTTTTAATTATGATTGGCATCTAACTCCTTCCACAGGGGACACCTGCAGAGATGCTCCTGTAGCTTAGACTTGATGATGCTGAGGGTAAACAGCCACCCATTTCCCAAGCATCAGGTGTAATACGCCAGAGATTCACTATGATCTCCTTATATATTACTGGCCTACTCTTCTCAAATGAATGGTTGAATCTCAACAAAGTCGAGTGTTGTCCGATGCTCAATTTAGATCCTCTATAATCCTATGAAACAATTTCATTCTCTCTGGTAAACCGCTGTTTCTCTTCTTCGGAACGTTTGTGGAGTACCTCATAAGTTTTCATGGAATCAGCAGTAAAATTTTCCATAGCATCAAAGACCTGCTTTAAACTTAACTGCAGGCTATTCACGGTGGAACCCTGCTGCACTACATGTTCAGATATTGATACTCCATTCTCACTGGAAATTAACATTAATTTCCTTTTCTGCTTGAGCATTTGTTGTTCCTCCTTTTCCATTGACCTTAGCTTGCTATCCATATCTCTATTGGCCGACAACCTTTGCTGCTGCTCAACTTTGTGCTGTTGCCAGATGTTGAAAACATTGTCAGCAAAAGCATGCACGGCATCCACAACATCCCTTTTGGATATCCTATCCACACTTTGAGACCAGTAATTGCAAATGACAAATACAGGAGGTGCACCTAATCTCCCTGGAGAAAACGGAACAACTCCATCATCTGTAACTTCAGGCACATAATGCATACCTTTCACAAGCCAGCCATTCAAGGATTTGACGTAGCTCCTTTGAACAGTGACCCAAACAGAGAAATTAGTAATCCAATCCACCATCTTGAACTCTAACTGCTTTACTGCATCCATACGAGGATCACCATGCTTCACTCCAGAAACAATAGAATCTAGATCTTTAGCCTCAGATATGGCTTGACACTGAATACGATGGCATTCCCACATAACTTTCCACATTCCCATAAATCTGCAAGGTTATGTTGATCCACATAAGACATCATAATTTACAACACAAATATAAACACAAGAAGCTTAGTTTAAACTACAACATTCTAAGGCACTCATTTAAAGGAGGAAAAGATTAGCACCACATGTTATACTTCAAACTTATAGCAAATCAATCAAGACAAATTTGAACTCCGTAGAAGTACAAAGCAATAAGCAAATGTAATAAGGCAAATGCAAGTCATCTCACCCGACTGCTTCTACAATCCACCCTAAGTTGTAATCCTTAGTATATTTGGTAGCTCAGAAGGTTCTAACTTGTGAAAACTTGTAATATCAATGTGGTTTCAATCAAAATAACATACGTGGCTGTAGGCATCATGGAGTCAAATGTCTCATAGACCTAGCGAGAAAATGGTAAGAAATATCATGGAGATAAGTTGTCTACTTTCAAGAGGAGTACATGTGCAGCCACAGATACTGCAACAAAATTAAAACAAAGAAATATCATGAACAATCTCATACCCATCAATAAGTTCACGAACTTGTGGCCATAATTCTTCATCCCTCAGCTGACTGATTTTACTAGAAATTGTGCCCACAACCTGAATGGCTATTCTTATCTTTGTAGATAGCTTCCTGTTAGAAGTTTCCACCGCCTCAACTTTTTCAGCCTCTGCACCCCTCTCGCTCAAGTGTCTCAGGCGCTCACGATTTTGTTCATATAGTGTCCTCATCTTTTCCTCAGCCTATATAAGTAGAAGATACACACATGTGAAAGGAACGATTGTTTCACAATCAGTCAGAAGTTCTCTAATTGAGGTAAGACTCAAAGATCCAGAACATGATTCAAACACTAGTGAAACCTTTGTAATTGCTTATTTCAATGTGACAAAAAGAGGCTGTGCAAAGGAGATGCTTGATTAATAAGCTAATTCATTTGTTTTGTTCAAATCACATTATACATGTATGAGTGACAGAATGAACAAGGAAGAATGCATATACATTTACGTATGTATTGTCTTTAGAAAATAAGTGGATTGAAGCTGGCTGAGCCTTCCTAATAAATCCTTGATATCAAAGCACACACCAACAAAATTTAAATGTCCTATATTAGGCCACAAACCAAATAATATTAGTGATCCTAAATGAAAAAATTGTCCTGTAAAGTTGAGATAAGAAGACAAAGTGTACGATGTGAAACATGATGACTTCAACAACCCAACATGGATTTAGATCAAGAATATGAACGTTCAGAGGGATTTCATGCTCAGACTTGATGGAAGCCAAGTTCTTGAGAAAGCAAACAAAAGAAGAAGGTTTTCCCCCAAGAGCTGTCAGATCATTAAACTGCCTCAGACAAATATTAGGACAAAACTTTATTTTAGAAAGGAATTTTCAAAGAAACAAGTCCTCTGATTATTCTACTCTTTGTGCTACTTTCTCTTTTACGAGTAAACTACTGGCTCAGCATCAAATTTTTTGTTCAAATCAACAGCTGCCCTATACCTACTTATTTGATTTCCTTGTGGCCACCTCCTCTGTAAAACCAACACTCATACCAAAACAAAATCAAGATGAGATAACTATAAACCTAGAAACATGGTTGCTATACGAACCATGACTTCCTCAAGAAGCTTTCTTTCCCAATTGTATAGCTTCTGCAAAGTTGATGAAAGATTACCACAGCCCATCGCCTTATCCTCCTCAAATACTAAAAGATCTTCATTGTCATAGGTCGCTAGAAGAGGCAACCCACATATCATCCTGGCAGAAACTGCATAGAGAAAAAAAGAAATGTGTCGGATAAAAGAGAAATAATCAGATGTTGTTACAAATGTCCTTAGAAATTCAGAAAAGAAATTTCCGAGTAGTTTCTCACCTTTATAAGGAGAATTCTTCTGGTGATATAGAACCTTTCCCACTTCAAGCATTTTAGACACCTGATTGGCCGACTCAGACGCCCTATCGAACTGGGTCTTTATCTCCTGCACAACCTCGAAAACATCTTGATAACTCCGAGACACTGGAAAGCCCACTGCACCGCGTCGTTCTGCTGGTTGAGTCACCACGCTCTTCTCCACCACAAGAACCTCATGCTCGGAGCTTCTCCCTGCCTCAATTGACCTCGATTGTCGATGGGGATCCTCCCCAACACTGCCGACAACACCCTCCTTCGACCCATTAAGAGCCTTCACTGTATCCTCCCCAATCACAGCAGGCGATGTAGAAGCTAAAAACTTTGGGTCGCCATAGGCTTCCTTGACGACCTCATGGTCTTCATCTTCCAGATCAGGGATCCCTTCCTCCTCTCTTAACTCCCTCGAGCTTCGGCTTGGGGTATATGGAGGATAATAATTATCCCACGAGTCGAACGGATTTAGGAAGTCCCATGTCGAAGCCTGAGGCGCAGGCGGCGGTGGAGGCTCCCGAGAAGTAGAACTCGCACCATCTGCGACGGCTGGTGGTCGAATGTTTGGAGGCCGTGAAGAGGAACCAAGGAATCCTCTCTGCATGCCATCGCCGTAGCTCATATACGGGTAAGAAGGATAAGGGTCAAGGTTCGAGTTTTGAGGGGGATACGGGTAGCCATAGTAAGGGTAAGCCACGTGAGGTTGTTCATCGACGGAGCCGAGGCGTATTGGCTCGGAACTCTGTGGCGGCTGCTCGTAGGAGACGGAAGACTCCGCCGGGCGGTTCCGAGCGTAGTTAAGGTTGACGTAGGTCGGCCCAACGGGAGCATCATCGGCATGAAGATGGTGAATCGGGGACGCACCATCGGAGTGGAGGAGCGAATCATCGTCGGAATCAGTGGGGTGGAATTGGATGTGCGAGCCGGAGTCAGAACGGGAGTGGCCACGGACGGCAGCGGAGGGGACGGAGGCGGCAGCCGCGGGAGGCGGGAGAGGGTCGCCCTTCCGCTGGGCGGGGAGGGGGAGGACCGGCGACGCCGAGGGGAGCCCAGGGTAGATGAACCCCTGGATGGCGTCGCCGACGGAGCGGAGGGACCGGGCGTAGGCGGCGTGGGCGTCCGCGAGAGCGTAGCGATAGTGGATAGCGTCGGCGAGGAGCTGCGAGCGCTCGCGGCAGTGCGCCACGGCGGCCGCCTCCTCCAGTTTGGAGCCCCCGCAGCCCATCTCGGAAGCAGCAAGAAGAAGCAGAACCGACGCCCTCCCACGATCAGAAGAGGGAGTGAGACGCGGAGGGAACCACGGGAACAGAGATCACATCGCAGCCCCAACGGGATCGGAGATCTTAGGGTTTGGGAAACGGGGAGGAGAGGGAAGTGGGGATACGATATCGTCGACGGGGTAATCGGGACAAAATTGCATATACCGCTGGAGAAGGCGATAGCCAAACATGATGATGGTAATAAGAGGAAACGGTAACACCGGAACTATGTACCGCGAGATACGGTGTTCTGCAAACGCCACAGTGCGAGGAAGTTGTCCTTTTGACGCCTGTCTCCGCCATGTGATGTTTTATTTATTTTTTTGTTTTATTTAATTCCTTATTAATGGGGTATTAAAAAGTGAGTTGACGAAGATACCCTTTACGGGACGACAAATATACCCTCCCGTGTTGGTCGCTACTCCTGTCGGATTCCGAGTCGGATCGTCGAGTCCATGACTCGGCCTTGCGACTCGTCGTCTTCCGAATCTGATCATATTGCTTTCGTATATCCAATTACTTACATAATATCTACCTCATCATGTTGAACTCAATTGTACATTGAACTCTTCTGTTGGCTGGTGGTGAAGTGAAAGGGATTGGGAGGTGTACTACAATAGCTGTGATTACGATATGATCGTTCGGAGAAGGACGAGTTGAAGGGGTAATTAAAAAGAACGCATGCGTTCTTTGATGTCATTAGACTCACCGAACGTTACCAAATAGCAGAAACATTGACTACTGATGCTTTGGATGAGTATAAGAACTCACGTGGGGTAAACGCACGTATTATTCTCGGCCTACGTCCCCAGTCCACCTTTAGAGAAGGCATGCACGAGTGCAATGGCAATTAGGAGGGAGAGGATGAGAGAATCTGCAAGTCCGGCCGTCTTCTCTGACGAAGGTTGTGGTCAAATTTGTCTTTCTGAAAAGAATACATCCGAATGCTCGTGTGTGGTTGGAGTGGGTTGAGTACTCCATCAAATGCTCACGCAGATTGCCTCAAAAGAACAAATGGCAACGCAAGGAAGAAAAAGTTGGTGAGTCACCGTCTTCCTCAAGAAAAATAATCATGGACTTTGTCCGCAGCTGCATGTCAGAGGGGATGGTTGGAACTTAGCGCTCTCTTGGAAGAAGGAGAAGGAAGACGGCAACCGTGCCAATAAGTAACAGTGGATTGGTTCTGCGGAAAATGAATGATACTGTTTGTGGTCTGGTGGATCAGCTGCCACTCTCATCTCCACAGCAAATCTACACTATTACATTCTAGTTATCTCTTCTCATGGGGAAGAAAGAGAGAGGAGCTACAGAGAAAAGATGTACCCGGCAAGCCTGGCTGTGAAAAGGATGGAATATAGTGATCTGGAATGTGTCATATGTGTGCAGCAAAACTGAGGACAAATAAATGGAATAGCTGTGAGAGGCTGCTGATAGTTTCACTTATAAAGGACAGAGACTCGCATCATTGTATCACATCTATGATTTCTTTCTCTTCCTTTTCATATAGCAGTATTGAGTATATACTGCAACCATCACTGTGATGTCTTTTTGCAGTGGGGAAACCACCAGTGCAGGAACAGCTCCTCCAATTTGGAGAGCACTCCAAAGTTGATCAAGGGGAATCGAGAGGAGGAACAAGGAAAAAGGTAAAAGGAAGAAGGAAAGAGGTCTACAAGCGCATCATCCCTTATTCCCACAGCTTAGCTGTGTGGTGGGAGGCCACTGGCGACTGACAGCACATGGTCCGCCATTGCTGCTCCTCCTCACCTTCCAGTTTCTCGCCGCCCCAGTTGCTTCACGTGGCCACCGATGGCCTCTGCAGTGGTGTGCATTGCTGTCTAACTCTCAGATTAAGCTGCCTTTTATAGGCACATCGCCTTGGCTTTCTTTTGACAAGGGAGAACTGGAAGAACATGATCTCGTGTGGTTCTCGGTCGCACTCTTTGCTTCCTTTATAGAACAATAATAAAGGAGGAGAAGGAGAAAGGAGATACTGATAAGAGGCATTAATAACTAAAAATTTATATTCCTCATAATAAATTATAATATTTCATTCTTCTTATTTAAATAAAATAAAATTAAATATTGTAACAACAAAAAATCATTTAATAATAGGCCTTGTTACTAGATGACAAATCCTAAAGTGTTGATCCTTATCATATGCATTAAAATTATGGTGTAGAGACAAAGAGATGGGTGGAGAAAAAGGACCCCCACCATTCTCATTTTTTATGCATGGTACGAAGAGCCCTCATCTTTATCTACTTTATTTATTTGCCTCCTTGTTCAAAGATGAGAATATTCTTCGTGGCATGATGGATACATCGATGTCCTCCAACAATCCCTTTTGTTGTCTCTTATTTATGGTCACATTAAAGTGCAATAGATCAAATAATGGAGCCACACCTGATGCGGAAACTGCAGCCTTTCGATGATGATCGGTGCTGGTGCACGAATCTTGGCACTATCATCGTACCATCACACACGTGCCCTCTCGGGCCGGTCGCCGCAGGTGTGGCACACTTGATAGTGACCTTTGATTTGGATCTGCCTTTCACTCTTGTCAAAGCAATTAGGGAGACTTGTTGCCGTATCGAGTTGGGAGCCTCCGCTGTGCAGCACATGCGTCCATTTCGGTGCCTTGAGATGCACGTCTGTAGAGATTTGATCGGTGGCTCCATGATCGACGCTTCTTTTAACATCGATCGACTCGATCTACATAATTATGATTAGATTTGCCATTGCATGATGAGCCCATTAGAACATATGGGCTTCACTGAGCAGGCCAGAGATTGCAGGTGGAACCAAAAATATTGATGGGGATATGAGATCTGTTGCCTCTTGCCATGTCTGTGGAGTCACCATGCATGGCTTCCGCTTTGAAGACTGTGTAGAACGATGATGATCTGTATCAAGCTTGCAACACAATAATACTACTGTTGGCCACTTGCCCATGTGAGCTTGCAGATCAAACTAAGCTCTTAAGCTCTTCAATGGCTAATAGCTGATAGAATACATAGCAACCATGTGCTATCCTTGATATGTACAAATTGCATGAAGATTGACACTTGGAAGAAAGCCATTATCTTACTTATTTCATGAAAAGATGTTGAGATATGTGTTTGTATCAAGTTTAATGAAGTCTCATAACTTAGGATCTAAGTTATGATAACTGAGAAAAGTTTTGATTGGGATGATTGATAATCCTAAAAGCCTAACTCATGATATTGGAGCTCAAATGAAGTGCAAATATTATATGAATATATTTAATTAATTATTCAAAAAAGGGTTATTCTCAACATCTTTTTGGTCAAATGTGAGTTGAGTACAACAAAGAAAAGGAGGTCGTCCATTCCAACACAGTAGTATATGGTACCCTTATTCTTCTCTGAGCTTTGCGTGCATGTCATGTCTACAAGGACGGACTGAGAATGTTAAGAAGTGAAACCCTATTGTTCATCAAGCTCCTAAGCACTCGTTCGCTTCCCTTCTCCAATCCCTCGATACACTCTTTCGCCTCCTCTAACCTCTCTAATGCCGCAGTCTCTCGTTCTGACTCCCACGCAGCCTTCTTCGTCGTCGACGACAGCCTCATTAGCGTCCCTACCGTCGACGATCCCTTTAACGCCGAAGCTGCCGCCGTTTCTGCAGCCGAGGACACCGCCGTGACCCCCGCGAACACCGCCGCGGAGGCCGTCGCGGTCGCCGCCACGGCCTCCCTCAAGATGTCTGCGATCTCCGCCTCGTCCGCCGGCAGCCCTGGGGCGAGCGGGGGATGCCTGGCGATGTCCTTGGCGGCGGAGGCGAGCCGGGCGAGCGCCTTCTCGGCGCGGCGATGGGCCCGGAGGGCGGACGAGAGCCGGCCCGGGTCGTGGCGCCGGGTTGCCGCGCGGGCCTCGGACAGGTGCTGCCTGAGTCCGAGGGCGGCGGAGCGGAAGGACCCGTGCGCGTCAGCGAGGCGGAGGAATGCGTCGAGGAGCCGGTCGGCCCAGGGGGCGGGGCGGAGCCGGTCCCTGGCCAGGGGGAGGCGGAGTAAGTCGTGGAGGGCATCATGGAGTCGGCCGATGCCGGTAAATCCAGCGACGATCCATTCCCCAGCGGGGGGCGGAGAGTGGCGGCCGTCGGGCTGCAGTGGCCAGGATCGTAGGGCGCAGATCTGGCCGTGCAGGTGCGAGACGGCGGGGTGGGAGAGGGAGGGGAGGCTAGTGGAGCGGGCGTGGCGGGGCTTGTTCTCCTCGCTGGGGTTCGGGCTGCCCGGGAGGGAGATGGAGCCGCGGAATGCAACGACCATTGCGAGAATACTAACAGGCACGTGTGAGCTTCTCCTCTTCTTCAGAGTTCTGCTTATAAGGTAGCGAGGAGGGGCTTAAGAAATGGTGCACGAGCAAGGAAACGAGCCCCGACACGTCCGGCATATCCATGTCCAGTGAACGACAGCTGTAATCGTCGGCACTGCTGTCGATGCTGGAATCAATTAGACAGCTTTAACGTGAAATAATTTAATGCGATCAATCACTATCGTATGAAGTAATACGATGATGGAATTGGGCTGGAAGCAGTCACATGTTTCTTTCATGATGATCTCTTACTGATGAATCTGTCAGTGGTTATTGAAACAGTGTCAACTAAATCATACTTATTGGTCAGAGACGCCGTCATCTCTAAGCTCAGCGTGCCATCTCATGGCGATCACAACCGATGAGCTGTCGCCCGCCGACGAGCAATAGTCTTAGTGGCGAACTACCATTCGTCAATATCTAATTTGATCATGCTGACGACCAATAGATTTTTGGAACCTTCGACGCAAAAAGAAGGAGTGCGTGTGCGAGCCAACCGGACATGACAGATCGGCTTGTTATGCGTATCCATCGTTGCCGGATCTTCCCATCCGTGCACATTTGTTTACTCGTTGCAGGATTCTCTCTGTCTCCCTCGCCTCCGCCACCGTATAAGCCGTATCGTTCGGTCGATCATGTCATACGTGCTCTGATTTGGGAATCCACGTGTGGCTGACCTCCTGCTTCCTCCCGCTTTCTCTGTTCCTTGTTGGCTTGCCGTGCTGGACGACAGCAGATCGATGGCGGTGCTTGAAAACGACTCCGGGAGTTCAACTTCCACATTGGATGTTCTTCTGTTTCTTTTGATTTGATCTTTGTTCTTTCTTTGTTCCAAATGGAAGCCATGGCTGCGGGCTTCTTGGATTTCCCCCAACTATCTCAACCTCTTGGCTTCCTTGGTGTGGGTTCGATCTCTTTATTTGTTCCTAATGGACGCCATTGCTGTGGGTTTCTTGGATTTCCCCCAAATATCTCAACCTTCTGGTTTTCTTGATGTGGGTTCGATCTCTTTCTTTGTTCCTAATGGATGGTTGCGGGTTTTAGTGATGTGGGTTCGACCTCTTTCTTTGTTCCTAATGGAAGCCATGGCTGCAGGTTTCTTGGATTTCCCCCAACTATCTCAAGCTCTTGGCTTTCTTGATGTGGGTTCGGTCTCTTTCTTTGTTCCTAATGGAAGCCATGGCTGCGGATTTCTTGGATTTCCCCCAACTATCTCAAGCTCTTGGCTTTCTTGATGTGGGTTACTTCTCTTTCTTTGTTCCTAATGGAAGCCATGGCTATGGGTTTCTTGGATTTCCCTAACTATCTCAACCTCTTGGCTTCCTTGATATGAGTCCGATTGCTTTTTCTGTTCCTAAGGGAAGCCATTGCTGTGGGTTTCTTGGATTTCCTCAACTATCTCAAGCTCTTGGCTTTCTTCATATGTGCATACAGGTACTGGCTCTTTTGTGAGTTGGGGTATAGATGATGATTTCTTTCCATGAAAAGCAGACATGAGATAGCAAATTAAGTCTATTCCTAAATTGGTGTGAGTTTAAAGTTGAATGTCTCTACTGTGTGGTTGCATCATAGTAATCTGCCTATTTGTTAAATAAAGGTGACTGCATCAAGTCTCTTTTGGTATGTGATCTATGGTTGACAGTTCGGTAACTTTGGATGGCTTGTGAAACATGAAATGATTTCTTTTTACTCATTAAGTTTTTTGCATTTCAGATGTTTCATAATATTTATCAGATCTGTGAAAAATCCTATCCTTACTCTGCACAGGCATCTATTTACTCTCTGTTATATTGATGGAATTTATCTGTTGTGAATGTAGTGATCAGATACTTGCTGTAAAAAATAGGTTGATGCTTACAAGACTTTATAGAGTAGTTTTATAAAGCAAATTAACTACCTAACAGGAGTTCTGGACATCAAGTTTGCTTACCATTTTAAAAATTATCGGAAAGAGAGAGGTATGGATGTTTCAGGGTTTGGTGATGGTTTTAGATTTGCTTAGAAAGAAGACTTGAGAAGAAGCTTGGCAGGGTGATAAATATTTTATGATTTTATCTCCATTTAGGTTAGATAATGATCAGTGATATGAAAAAAAAGCATTGTCCAATTTGTCATAGTCAGTTTTTTTTTCCTTTACCAAAGATTAGAAAGTAGAACTTGCTGTTTACATCTACAAGTCTTTGGTCAATTTTTCATATTGCTTTTAAATATTTAAAGGTAAGGTTGCATACATTGACTATCCCTAGACCTCGCATTGGTAGGAGCCTCGTGTATTGGGTATGCCCTTTTTGGCAAAGCTGCAGTTTTGAAGTCAAGCAGTAAGAACTTAATCTAAGCACTTTATATAATCTCATTTTCTCATATGGTAATTATGGCTTAACTAAGAGTTCATATCATCTTTTAATTTGTTGAGCTTGCATAGGCAAGTAATTGTATTTCATTAGGATGTCAGGTCAATAAAACAACTACAGAAACAGATCAAATTTAAACAATGCTGTTGCATGTGCAGAAAAACCAGCAGATATGTGACATGAGATAATACTCCTGGTGTTGGTCACCAGCAGAGATGAAGCTGCTGATTGAAAACAGGAAAACATGCATTTTATGATTTAATAGTTTTTGCAGGACATAAACAATCTTTATAATACTTTGACTGAACTACACCTGGAATATTGTAAATGTCTGAATAATATATAAAATACATAAACATATGCATATACACATTTGTGTCCATGTGTATAGATATAAAGACATGCATATAGAGCAGAAGTTCTTTAATCCAATGTTTCAAGTTGTATTTATACATTGAGTCTCTCTGTTCCTCATCCTCGCATGTTGAGATGGTTTTGCAGGCCAAACTTGGTTAGAACCTCATTGCTGTTGCTTCCTATTTCTGCACATCTATATTCAAATCATCCTTGCTGTAGGAGCAGTGATCTTGTTTATGTGATTCCATATTGCAGTTACAATCCTTATGTTCTTAATTATATCAGCAACTCTTGGCTACATAAGAAGGTCTGACTGACTTCTGATAGCCCATCTATCTTATGATCCTTTATATGACCATCATTTTCCTATCTACAAGCTTAGGTTTTAGGTTAAGCAAGTTATGATTTGTATGTTAAAAGTAGCATGTATGATGAATCATTCTGTCAGACAAAGGGGTTATTTTCTATTTGGAATAATCATAGACAAGGAAACTGAAGACTAGTGTAATCATTCCATCTGATTTTTTTTCTTCTGAGCTCAACTTTAAGCTAGCTCAAGCATTCATAGATTGGTTGGTGTTCTCTATAATTTGATCACTTTATTGGAGCCATCAATTTTCTTTCCACCATTTGAAATCATCTACTGCCCAAAGAAAACAAAAAGCCAGTTACATGCCAATCCATCATTGTGCTGAATGTAAAGAGTTCTAGAACTTCAGCATCCAACATAGAAATTTGAATCTAGATGCTTTTCTTTCATGTCCAAGATAGAATGATTATCTCATGCCTACTCCAGCTGGATATGAAACCATTGTTCACAAACTCGGAGATAATACAATGTAAGTAGTTTGTTCAGTCTCGTAGTTTTTGCCATTATATTGTCTTCTTTATTCTCTTTTTGTTTTATATGGAATGGGAGGATCAGTATTTGTTTAGGAGAACGTTAGGGCATATTGGATATGTGCAATCTTTGTCTGTCTAGAAACATCTCCTGTGCTAGTTATTCTAGTATAAGGCTGTTTTAGGAAACTCAATGCTGCAATCTTTTTCATGATGCTTCTTTTTTACATTGCATGAATTATTTGCATCGTCAAATGTCGAAACAAGATAAATGGCTGGTATTGTCTTCACATTTATTGGCATTTTATTGTTGTCATCATTAATGAGTTGCGATAGTTGTAGTTACGAATAGATCATTGTGTTTCATGCAGCGTGATTTATGTGTTTGACAGATCCTTATATTAGGAAAAAAAAATTGTGGGTAACATTTTGTTCTTGTCAGTAGTTTTCACTACATTAGAAACTATTTCTCCTCAGACATTTTAACTCTAGAATTCTATACCTTGATTAAATGTCATTTTAATGCTCCATATTACATTTAGTTTAACATTGACATCAGTAGGGCATTGTCTGGATGCCTTGTATTCATGCTTTAATTATGTTTTCTGAGTCTGAACACTCATTTTTCATGTTAAATGCTTTTTTATTCTTACGGAGTCGTGTCTGTATGTAAATGGTAATATTGGCCTACATGTTATACATTATGCACCTTGAAAAATTTTAGATACTCTCTAACCTTAACTTTATTTTCCTCTTTTTACTGGAATTATACAATCTTTGACAGGGGAAGATGATTCTTGCACACCTATTCGATGAACCATGGGGTTTGAAAACTGGAATGTGAATGTATGGACCTCTTTCTGAACCTGTGACTCTGCACCTATATTCCTGTTTATATCTCTATATCAAGTATGCCATTCATCATTCATCACATTCCATTCCTCAGATTTCTGAATCTTGAACAGATAGGATGCTGCAAATACCTTTTTTACTTACTCTGATTGGTGACTGCCACTGAACTTATTTATTTCACAAGGATTTTTCGTTGCTTTTTCTGCAGAGTTCCTCTTGTTGATGAGTATATTGTTCTTGTTTATTGCTTGTTCACAGATAATTTGCTTTCTCCAGTTAAAGATTAGGTCGTAGTGCACTTGTTAGGAAGGAACTTGTTTTAAAGCTTGTTTCAAAGAAACATAAAACTAGAACTACTTGTTAAGAGAATATCAATGTTATGAGAGAGAGAGAGAGAAAAAGAGGACCATGAATAGTTTTACGTTGCTAAAGATTGCAAAAGTCAATTGACATATATTATGTTTGACCTTTTTTTTTTTAAGGTTAAACTAGTATCCGACATGAGATATTATTAACACTGACTAGTTTGACTCAAATTTTTCATTGACTTCAATAATGAGCCATGCACTTCAACAAGTATGGTTTAGTTTTAGATGAATAATGAAGTTTTTCTCTTCTATGTAATTGTATTCGGAGTATAATTAAATTATATGGTGTAATGAGAATATATCATTGATGTCCTAGTTAGGCTAACGCATTTTTAACTCGTGTGCATAGAGATGTTTGAAGTATGGTCAAGATGCTTCTGAGATGAAAACGTTAAACTGTTGAGTATTAACTTATATGAAAATCGAGTTTGAGAGAGATTTCTCAACTCGATTCCTTTAACCCATAGTTAATAATTTGAGGTAGGTGAGTATAATAAAAAAATGCAGAGACGAAATATTCTATGAAATATTTTTCGAGTGGATAACCTGTAATCGTTTTTAACAATTTCAATTTGATTTTTTGTCTATGTAGGCAACAAGAGTGGCAATAGTTTATAACTGTCTATTTGGACTCGTGTCCATGCGGACAAACTTGCGAGGGATAGTTTTTGTCTTCTTCAAACTTGGATACCATGTGACAGACATATGTTGGATGATGATTGATTGATGATATCTTCACTATTACTTATACTTGATTAGTGTTTAAATTCTTAAAAACTATTAGAAAGACATCTTGTCATTAGAATTAAATTTTGAAGGTATCAATTAGCTTGATAGATACAAATTATCAAATCTTTATGATATTTTAAGATCAAATAATCCTGAACCTTGTAAATTTTGAATGTGTTGATTAGTTGATGAAAATTTTATCGAAATCTTGTAAATATGTACATACTTTTCACTATTCATAAAATACTAATAAAATAAAAATTAGAAATCAGAAACATAGAAAAAGGTCAATATTAAGGTTTTTTGTTTTTTAGTTGAGCTAATGAGCTAATGGCATTGCAAAGCCATATCGTACCAATTGACATATGTTAAAACTACCACCAGAGACCGAGACCCGAAACATATCATATCACCACCCCTTTCAAACCTGACACACTGCTCCAAAATATGAGCCTCCACGACCTCTCCCCTACCAAACGTTCCATGTCCCATCTCCTGCCAACAAACAAAGCCAGCAAAAGCAGATTGGCTGACACCAGCAAACAAGCATTGCATTGCATGGTCCACTCGTGGCCTTTTTCTCTCCAGCCATTGCATGCATGTTCACCAGCTCCGGTCCGTAAGAGCCCTAATCCCCATCCAGCCATTGCCAGTAGTAGTAGCAAGCGGCAGTACCCCCCTTTGGTCTCATTTGACGCCATTAGTTAGCCCTTCACATCTCGCCAGCCCAGGAAGAGGAAGCTGCCACCCCTTCTTCACGTTGCCCGCTCCGAAAAGGAGAAGCTCTCCTCCTCCACGTGAACGCAGGCAAATCAATCATCTTCTCCCATCACCTTTCCTTTACTTGCACATAACACAACGAATCACCACCGAGCGCGGACTTCTTTTACAGGCTTTTGTAGCAGCAGCCAGCGTCGCTTTGGTGCGCCGCCGGCAAGAATCCTCGCAACCACCGTACATCTTTCTTTCTTTCTTTATTTATTTCTTTTTCTTTTACTGGAAAATACAATCTATCAAGGCTAAGAGTAAATCACTTGTACGGTCGGAAGGAGAAAAAGAGTTGAGAGGACATTTATCAAACATTTACTGGAAAATACAATCTATTAAGTATTGTTAAGAATATAACATTTATCATATAAAAAGATTTTAAATCTAAATATTCATCATGTTGTGCTAATGAAAATACGTTCGATTTGACATGAGATTGAGTTACCTTAATATATTCTCACATAATGTGTTTCATAATGAATACGGTTTTTCTCTTCGAACCTACGCAAAAAAATATAGTAATCCTTATATTTGCTAATTTTGAGTTTGTATATTATTATGAATTTTCTAGACTTTCTTTTAACATATTTATATTTTTTAATATCAGGATCTTCTTAAAAGAAAAAAAAAAGATGGATTCTTTCTTTCTCTTTGCATTTCAAAGAGGTCAATGAGTTACCATCACAATAATTGAATCAATCAAAACTCTCCCGTCCATCAAACTTATAGATTTCAATTTGGTAGCGTTTTAGGTGGGACAGATCATTGAAGACTTGATCCAATCTATTTCTTGTGTTGGTCCATCCCTATATGTACAGCTCCTTTGGACCCTCCTCGTCTTCATCTGAATCATTTACCTCATCAACGCCATTGAGTTTGGATCTTTATACATGTCTAAGGATAGCAATTACTGAGTTTATTTTTTGTAAAAATAATATTTTATTAATGATAAGGTAGCATGCTAACTTCATGTCATTATTCGTCTATGTCGACCTATCATGTCACTCATATTAGAATCATCTTAATGTACCTAATCATTCCGACACATTAATTAAGCTCTCCACTTACTCTCACTTATTATTATGAATTATGGATAACATATTTTTAACTTATATATCAAATGCATCTTTGCCCAATATGCCTTTGTAGATAGTGAACTTGATTTGATTATCAACCTCTTACGTGTTAGATAATCATAATTGATTTAAAAATAATATAGTAATCTACAACAAATATTATCCAAGAAAAATAAAAACACAAGATCACCATAGTCCGAATCAAGCCAAGCATGAAGACATGAGAAAATACAATTTAGCCTAGTGTTAAATGTTTTCTTCCTTTCATTTTTGCTTGTAGTAATCAGCATAACTCATGAGACTTAATATCATGATGACTGTAATAATCTTTCGTATATTATACTGCATCAACAACATAACCAAGCATTAATTGCTATCTTCCAAGTAAGTCTACTTGTAGTAGTAATCGTAATCACTCTAATCATTTCCGTATATTATTAAACTGCATAAATCATATAAATAGTCAATTATCTTATTGATTTTTATGAGTATATATAATCATTTGTTGGTCACATAAAAATAATAATAGTAATAATATACAAAATAAATTATCAAAAAAATCCTCTTTTGATTTTTCTTTTGAGAAGAAACATTCTATTTCTAGAATTCTCAAATAGTATCTTTTTTATTTGATTCCATAGGGTGAATCGTTCCGGTTATAATATTTTTTTCATTATGTTACACTGTTTTCATTAATATCAGAAAAATATTATAATGCAGTATAAAAATAATGTAACATAATATTTTTATATAAATTCTATGAAAAATATTAAGTTTGTAGTATTTTTATATTACATTATAATATTTTTAATAATACTAAAAAAAAATACTATAATGCAGTATAAAAATATTATAACCTAGTATTTTTATTTTCAGAATATTAAAAAATTATAATATTTTTTTTAGTATTACTGAAAACTCTATAACATATTGTAAGAAAAAAAAAAGATAGATAATCCGGGCTATTTCGAGTATGAATAAAAAAATATTATTTGGGATTAGGAGGATAAAATAATAATAATAATAATAATAATAATAATAATAATAATAATAATAATAATAATAATAATAATAATAATAACGA